>NC_069120.1:13490000-13495000 GCF_025612915.1 Magallana angulata | reverse complement strand
CAGATAAGTTCAAACAAATGGTTCAATCACTTTTACACTGCATTTGATTTATCTTTTATCATACTTGCATTTTGTTTGAGTAAGAAAGGAAGATGGTTTGTTATACACAGTATATAAACTTTTGGAAATAACCATCTCAAAAAAAAAAACCCCCAACACCATCAACTGAGAAGGGAAAAAATATTTTTCACCCAACTTGCTTGAAACTGAAATAGTTTTGCCTAATATTGCGAAGCTGTGAAAAAAGATTTTACATGCTGCTGTAGCAATCATTTGATGTATAGGTAGTTAATATAATGTTGTCATAAAGCTACAATCGATGATGAAAGAAATCCTATCCAAATAAGGCTTTATTTAGTTGGTTTGAAAGATAATACACTACCTGATTTCAAAGGAATAACCATGCAGGCAAATTAACAAAAGACCTTCATCACCAGTGTGTACTGAAATTTCAGTTGTAAAAAGCTTTCTGATGAAGAATAAGTGCTAAATTGAATAGATCATACTAATGCCAGACTGATATTGGAAAAGCTTTGTCCTGCGTTCAGGATGTTTTTATGATTTCATAATGAAATATTTATGTTACTCCGGGTCTTTTGTCTTGTTTATACTCAAACAAAACTTTCTGCAAAAACAATGAATTAACAGTAAAATATTGTAAATGTGCAAGTGATTAAACAGACAAAATGATGCAAGATCGGGGAAAAACAAAAGTATGAAGGGCAAGTGGTCGTGATCTCATTGTGAATGGATCGTTCCCCCCACACCTGGTATAAGTGTGGCATGTCACAAAATACAATTGTCTTGGATAATTCAGGAAGATATAAGTATTTTTATTTTTACAATTTTTAAAGGACTTGGTAACAGGTTGTCATAGGTTGTGATCTAGGCACTGTCTTGGCTAACAAAGTGAACGCCCATTTATCATCGGAAGTATTGTATCACACTCTAGGATCATCGCTCCTTGAAAAACTGGCTATTAAGTCGCATGATCTCGCCTTTTAGTAATTGAGAAATGGCACTTGACAAAGGAGGAAAAAAGCATAATAATAATAATATGTAACCTCTTGTGTGGTTCGACTTGATGACAGACGCGTTAACAGATTTTTGTGGACACGTATATTGTTTAAGGACATTCGCTATGGGACAGTCGTAATTAGTTGTTGTAACCAATTCTGTAGAACAAATTCAGGATTATACCATGCCACCAATGGATCTAAGTGTTTTAGAGGCAGCCATGTTCCCTTTGGTCTGGGTAGGAATCATGCTACCGTGTTGTCAGTTATGCTGTTTAAAAAATTATTGGTTTTCATTACTGATTGCTCAGATTTTTCATTTTTATAGAAAAAAAATATATATATATTTTAAAATTTTAAACTGTTTTTTAAATTTCAAGTTGTTACTGTAAGAAACTTCTACTGATATTTTTTTAAATAGAATCTTTTCATCGTCCATATGACTTAATTCCTTATTAAATATTTTTTTTTTATATTACATTGTTTTATGTAAATTCACAAACTTTTTGATATAAAATGCATTTTGCTAAAGCAGTTTATCCCCGTATCTTATTTTATTAAAATTTTATAGAAAAATATTATAGTATTAATATCCATTTTTCTAGGGATGTAAAGATGTTTACTTTTAGAATTAAAATATTCCTCTTGTTATTAGGGGAACAAATTCCAGCCCCCGTTGGCAGGGCTAATGATGTACAACAATGAACACTTTGCTCAGCCACCTCCTGCACATATGGGTATACCACCTGTTCATATAGATCCCAAATCAGGTAAGAAAATAATTGAAAAATACAACCACTAAAAATCACCACAAGCAAGGCAATGTGGTGGTCTGGAAGGGAGAATGCTCTGTGGAGAAATGAATTGTTGGTTGATCAAAGTTTGTTAAAAAAAAAAATAATAAAATAAAATAAAAATTATAACAAGTTTTAGACAAATTTAAATACATGTAGTATGACAGTTACAGAATTTATTAAATTTTCTGTAATAGTTTTTGAGAAATATTCTGTATTTATTCAATATATATTTCAAGCATGATTTGAAATTAGTTGATTGCTTTATTTTCAAAACGAATGTACTAAAAAAAATCAAACCAAACTTAACATTTAAATACAATTGAATTTCTGTATACCTGGTATTTATTATTAAAGTTTGCAAGAAAATTAGAATCCTGTAGGGTTGTAAAGGATTAAATTAGTAAACTATATTTTCTACAATAAATTAATCACATCACTGATTTTCTTTTAATTTTTAAATGTGTAAATTTAAATTAAAAAAAGAAAGAAAATATTCTCTCTTCTCAAGTTTATAACTTTGAGCCTGTCAAGTACATTACCGAATACCGATACATGAAAGCTATATTTAAGCATAGTTTCTTTTTTTACATGTGGAAGTAAAATGAAAATCTACTTGAAAAGCTTTTTGAGATTATGCTACAAAGCCTTTGTTTCAGTTGATACTATTATTATCTCATTTTTTAACGAAACCACCCAAAATTATGTTATAATAAACTTCACTTCTCATGAATGCAAGTACTTCCCACCACTTTTACTTCGATATTCTCAGTAAAAGTCGCAGAGGCACAAGTCAAAGATTCTGTGTGTTCCTTTCTCCAATGTCAAGACACATCGACTTGATTTGAACTATTTAAAGATGTTTATGTAAAAATGCTTTATCTATGTATCTATGATCTGCTTCCTCATTTTGATATTTACCGTAAAAAGAAACATTGTCCCTTTTCATTGTTCTTAAAAAAAATTCATGCAGGCAGTAAACTGGTTTTGAAATGACCATTTTAATGAAGAGCAGCTAGATTACTAATTGAAAATGAATATTAATAATATTTTAACCAGAAGAAAAAGATTTGAAAATATTTGTTGGATCCTTTCTGTTGTCCTGATTATACTGTCACTAAACAAATATGATGTTTGCATCTGTGACTATTCAAAAACCATAAATCTGCCAGTTTGATTGCACGCCTATAATGGCCGACTATTGCCTGGTCTCCAAGCCGTATGTTGGATCAACAAACAGTTAATTATTCTAGGAGAATTATCTAATGAAATTTTTTGACTTAGATTCATACATTATCAATTATTCATTAAAAAGATTTTTTTAATGGCAGAAATTGTACCCTGAAGATTGAGCTATAGACAAAAAATTTGTCAGCAACAGGGTTATAGCCAATTATTAATGAAAATAAATGTTTTAATTCTGTCTTTTCTGCATCAGTTCAAACTAACTACGTATCTGGAAGACAAACTGATAACCTAACAAGTCATACTTATTGATCTATGCTACATTTTTCCATGGTCACATCTCATTAACCATAACGTTACCCCAAAAAGATGAAAATTGATCAGAATAAAATTGAACAAAGGCACATATTAGATCATTCAGTAATTTTGTTTAAAGGGAGGAAATGATTGCTATAAAAAAAGTCTCTTAAGAAATAGACATCGGAGGAAGTTGAAAGCGAATAAGAACTAGATTAGTTCAATGGTTTTAAGTGTAACATTAAGCAGTTGAAGGGCAATATACATAGTCCATTGAAGTGGATCACTAGAACTTGATTCCTCTTTAGGATAGTGAAACCTCTGGAATAAATAAGCATAAGTAAAGCATGTATCCACCCTTTCCAAGAAAAATAAACCAAATTCCCCCCCACCCCCCCCCCCCTTTAAAATTTTTTTAAATTTTAAATTAGAGAAAACCTCAAATCCCCTCCCGAAATGAGAGAAAAGTTTTAGGTACGATATGATAATCAATTAAACATCCCTTTGTTTCAAAACACAAATATATGATGTTCAAAATGTGACTTTACCATTGCAACTTTTATACAAAGATTAATTATTATACAAGAAGTGCAGGCTATCATTTGATTTCTGTGTGCATGTATATTTTGTGTATATTTGCAGGGCTACCCCGGCACCCGATGTATGCCTACCCTGCCCCAGGCCAGTTCCCTCCTCCTAGTCTCTACGGGCCAGACCTCTCACAAGTTCAGTGGTACGTACAGTGTACTTTATCATCAAGTCTCAAACTCCAGGGACCAGGTCCCTACTTGGTGACTTGTGTCTGAACATACTCAGATCCTAGTGAGATTTAGTGAGATTTAACCACTTGGTGTCAAAATTTAGATGAATTCATTTCAAATATTTACTGAGTGACGGGGGAAGCCAGCAAAAAGCTGGGTCATGCTTAATAGGCAAAAAGAAAAGACTGGTGATTTAACCAAGGTCTGTGCAAATTCAGCACAGAACTTGTCAATATCTAATTATAAGAAACACCCTGAAGTTGAGAATCTTGCTGTATAATTCATTAAATAAAGTACCTTACAATGGCAGGCCATAATCTTAAAAAAAGATCTAGCAAACTATATTTATTTGTGCCCACCATCTGATATTGGTCATAACATAACTCATAAAACAATTAACCGGTTTCCAAAGGAGATTGTAAATTGTTGTTGTACAACTCTTCTTTGCCATCTGTTGAGGGGCAATTTTTCATTGTTCTAATCATTTTGACTCTTTAAAAATCGCTTGGATAAGGTACAACATGCAATACCCAATGATTGATGCCATTTTCTGATGAATAAGGCTACCCAAGAAGTTTTTATGTATGGTTGTTTCTTGGGCTTCCATTTTGTCAAAGCCCACACTCAAACTATCACACAGGCTCAAAGACGCGAAGATCATTTTCCTATCCAGTGCATTCATAAACAGCTGAAGAAAAGAAGCTCATTATCACGTACCATGGGGTCAGTTGAAAAAAATAGGTGATATGGTTCCGATTATTTCACTACATTAAGCAGTAATTGTCAGTGTACCTGCCATCGTGTCGTCTCCTGTTTGCCGATCTAAGAATATTAACAAGGGTATTATGATGTCGAAGTTTTAAGGGATGGCTGTTGGAATCTTTATTTATGTTTCCTGCCTTGAAGAATGGCGAGATGAAAATGACATCTCAAAAAGACAGTTTGAT